>NC_056726.1:1941833805-1941841305 GCF_019279795.1 Protopterus annectens
CCTACAATGAGAGAAGAATAGGAGCCCACCATGGAAGAAGGAAGAATAGCTCTAAGGAAAATGAAGACAGGGAAAGCAGCAGGATTAGTTGAGGTCACAGCTGATGTGATAAAGACTGAGTGGCACAGAGATTAGAGTTGTCGCCACACAGCAAGAGGATCCCTGGTTCAGTTCTTGGCTGGGATGCCTTCTGTGTAGAGTCTACATGTCCTCCTTGTGTTCAAGTGAGTTTCCTCTGGTACTCTAGTTTCCTCCTACATTCCAAAGACATACAGTAAGTGGACTTACTGGGTAAGTTTCTGGTTAAATTGTTTGACCATTGCAGTGCAAGTCATATTAAATTCTACCAAAAAATGGGTTAAATGATAAATTGTCACTGAACTGTGTATTAAAACACAGAGCGGAAATGATGTTTTAGCAAATGTTTTTAGATTTTAAATTCAAAATTATTTATAGCTTAATTTATAATGCACATTCATACAGTTTTTTTTTAGTAATGGTAATTATGTATTTTTGAAAGGGAAAATTATATTCTAGAAACTAGTGGTGTACTTTTAAAAACACTGGCAGACTATTTCAAAGTGAGGGGAGGTGTTAATTAGTGGAGAGTGTAGCTGTAGTTGTGTTGGTGAGAGAGTTTTTGGATCTCTAAAGCTTTGCAAGTTTTTGGTGAGTTTTTTTATGCATTTTTGTATGTGCATCTGAAATGTAAGATTATAAGTTCATAGGTAAGCTAAGTACTAGGCTATCTGCTCCTGCAGACCATTTTATCTAGCTAATTTCCATTTTTGTGTGTTTGAAATACTCTATCCCATTTGGTTATAGATTGGCCTTGCGTGTCCCATGGTTGATAATTACATATTACCCCTAATGAGAATAACTGGGATCATACCATAGGTAATTTGAGTGGGGCCATGCCTAGGATAAAATATTTAGTAGCTGCATCTGTCCATCAATAGTTTATGGGGCAGTGTGGTTTATACATAACCTCTTGAGTTGGTCAACCAATGCTTGAGTGGGGTATTGTGTCAAATACCTTGGCCAGGTAAAGGTAGGCAGTGTGAAACATTTTGCCTTCATCCATTGTTTTGGGGACCTTCTCAAAGACGTCCACCAGGTTGAGTAAGCAACAGCTGCATTTGACGAAACCTGCCTGGGTTAGGTCTAATGTCTGGAGGTTTCCTGTGTCATTATTGATCATTTCCATGATAATTCTTCCCATGGATTTGCATATGACACTAGTGAGATTATGTGGCTATAGTCTCCAGGGTCTGTAGATGGCCCACCTTTGGACAGAGGGATGACTACTGCTGTTCACCATTCATTAGGCATGAAGCCTGATTGGTGGCTACAGTTTAAATAGCAATACGGAGGGCCTGATGGATCATGTTTCATGCCTGGATCCATCAATGCAGTGTTCTTGGCCTTACAACAGACATTGAAGACCAGTTCGTAGTGATAGCAGGGCAGTTATATTTGATATTTTTTAGAATGAGACTGAGAAGGAGAGAGGACCAAAATTAGAGCTGAATTTGTCTGCTAATATATATTTTTTTATATCTTCTGGCTCAGTATATGTGGCTGCATTAACAATGAGCTCTGCACACATTTGTGTATTGTCTTTCAGGTTACAGATGTAGCTACAGACATATAGCTACAGTATGTCTTGTGGGTGCCCTAGGTCTGGGAGGCCACATTTACCTCAAAATTGGCTTTGGTAGACATTATTTTACACTGAGTAGTTTGTTTAATTTGAGAGTGCTTTTATTCTGCTGAGTGGTACATCTCTTAATTTTTGCCATGATTTTCTTTCTTTTGTTATAGAGCATTCTGATGTTGTAATTCCACTACAGTGGCTTTTTTTTAGTTACTTCTGTACTTCTGTACTTATTCCTGGTGGGTACAGCTTCCTCTATGCAGCTATTAGCATAGGTTCATAGGTTCATAGGTTCATACTAGGCAATCTGCCCTAGGGCATTTATAAGCCTAGCCAGAATGTGTTTGGCTTTCGCCACCCATTTTAAATTAATTTTGCTATGCCCTTTTTTGAGGTTAGTATACTGTGCCTCTGTCTAACAGTGACACAGAAGTGATACCCGCGGTAAACCTACGATCCACCATCCACTCATCAAGATTCCTCTTGAAGAGAGTCAATGAGGGACTCTGCCTAACCTGGACTGGGATTTTATTCCAGAGTGAAGAGAGCCTCTGGGTTATGAATCTGTCCCTCCAGCATGTCCTATTTATTTCAGTGCTGAGGTTCAAGTCTCTCGAGCGCGTAGCTCTATGGGATTTGGATTTTCTGAGGTGCAGCATGTCCATTAATTCCGGTTTGGACATGGCTTTATACGTCAGGCAAAGATCGCCTCTGAGCAGGCGGTATGCCACTGAGTAGAGCTGGAGTTTCTTTAACCGGGCAGCATATGGCATCTGTTTGAACCCTTTGATCGTCTTGGTGGGGTACTTTTGGGGTCTTTCCAGTTGCTGCAGGTGTCTGGTAAGGTACATCCCAAAAGGGGCATTGTACTCAATTATGGGCCTGATGAGGGATGTGTAAAGAGGCACGATGACCTCCCCTGATCTAGATGTGAATCCCTTCATGATTAGGTAGGCTATATAAAATGTTTTTCTAACCACTTTGGCCACGTGGTTGTCAAATGAGAGATTGCTATCAACTTGGGTCCCCAGGTCCCTAATTACGTCTTCCGTACTTAATGGATTACCACTTATGTGGTAATTTGTGGGCACTTTGTTTTTGCCACAGGGGATGACTATACATTTCTTGGCGTTTAGCTTGAGGCCATGGCTCTGGCACCAGTTGTCTGTTTCTATGAGGCCTTTTTGGAGGATGCTTGTGTCGGCTGGAGAGTCGATTATGGCACCCAGTTTGCAGTCATCTGTGAACTTGGTCAGCCACAGTCCTTCCATGTTGGTCTGTACCTCTGAAAAATATATACCGAACAAGAGAGGTCCCAGGACTGAGCCTTGTGGGATGCCACTTGTAACTGGTTTGGAGTCTGACATGGCTCCAGCAATTCTAACCATGTGGGTTCTGTTCTTGTGCCAGTTTGCAACCCATCTAGTGACATAGGGGTTTATATTTAAGCTGGTGAGCTTATCTATAATGCCCGAGTGGGGTATTGTATCGAAGGCTTTTGCGAGGTCCAGGTAGGCTGTGTGGACCACCTTCCCCTCGTCAATGGCCTTGATGACTGTTTCAAAGAAATCGACCAGGTTTAAGAGACAGGATCTGCCCTTAACAAAGTTGAACTGGGTAGGATCCAGTGTCTGTAGGTCCCCAATATCTTTATTTATAAGGTCCATGATGATCCTTTCCATAGCTTTGCAGACCAAGCTAGTCAGGCTTATGGGGCGATAGTTTCCAGGATCCGTTGAGGCACCACCTTTGTGGAGAGGGACCACCGTTGCTGTACGCCACTCTTTGGGTACATATCCTGTAGTAAGGCTAAGACTGAACAGTAGTTTTATGTTTGGGTTTAGCTCTTCTTGGAGTTCATGTAGAACGCAGCCCGGGACACCGTTTGGTCCCATTGATGCTGTGTTTTTTGCTTTGGAGAGGGCAGCTCTTACCTGAGCATCTGAGATGTCAAGGGGGCAGCACTCTGCTGGGATAGATATTTGCCCTTTTGGTGGGGAGGGGGGGGAGAAGTTTGCGCTGAACCTGTCAGCTAGGATGTTGGCAATGTCTGTGGGTTTGGTGTATTTTTTGTCATTTTGGACTAATTCTGAGCATATCTGGGAATTCCCACCCAGGTTCCTAACATAACTAAAGAAAGCCTTGTAATTATCCTTAGTGTCCTGTGCAATTTTTCTCTCGAAGCTGGCCTTAGACGATTTTATGAGTGCCCGTAGTTTTTTGCTAATACTGATCAGAGATGCTTTCCCTTTTTGGGATTTTGCTCTATCATGTAGTAGCTTCCTCCCTCTATTGTATAGTTTGTTTATGGCTGGGGTCCACCAGTCAGGATGTCTGCCTTTGGAGGATTGGGTCTTGGTTTTATTTGGGATTGCATGATCCATGCATTCCTGAAGGTGTTCATAGAATGCGTTTATAAAGGATTCTGCGGTCTGGGCCGTATTTTCCACAGGCCCGGGGGCTTTGAAGGATTCCACCTCAGTTTTGAGGAGTGTGAAATTTGCTTTAGAGAAGTTTTTCACTGTGGTTTTCTGGGCAGGGGGTAGGGTCGGGATGTGAATATCCAGTGAGATTAGTTTATGGTCTGATCTTACCAGTGAGGGATACACTTTTGGTCTGGAGCATAGAGTCCCCATGTTGGTGATGATCAGGTCCAGTATGTTTTCCCCTCTTGTGGGAGTGGTAACAAGTTGTTCCATAGCATTTGAGTTTATAAATTCTAGGAACTTTTGGGCTAGGGTGTTGGAGCTAGAGTAATGCTCCCAGTCTATGTTTGGGTAGTTGAAGTTGCCCAATATAATGGTTTTTGGAGAGACCTTCATATAAAGGTTCTGTGAACAGTTGTCCAGATGCAGCAGAGTTCTCAGGGTTTATGGGGGCTTGAAATGTTGTCACGTTATCAGGTAATAGCATGTATGGGTCTGTGAGCTTTAGAGTAGTGTCTGAACATTCCAGGATTAGTTGGGGTTCTGGGTTTTATTTTTGCTTCAAAGGAGACCGTTTTGTGGTCTGACCTTTCCACATTACACTAAGTGATTTCCAGCAGTCTCCCATATTAGTGAGGGCAAGATCCAGTGTGTTTGTGCCCTTGGTCTGCGTAATCATAGGAGATCATAACAGATTAGTAGACTATTGACTCGGAGGTCATTTTTAACCTAGTCATTTCAACCCAATGTAATACAGTAGAGGTACTAGTCAATACCCAAGATTTCATTTAGTGATGACTGCCCATGTCCAGGAGAATTCTGGGTGCTATCTCTGCTAAGAATTTATGGTGCCCCATCCACTCATCCAGGTTCCTCATCAACAGAGTCATAGAGATGCTCTGTTTCACATGAATTCGTAGCCTGTTCCAAAGATGTGGCAGTCACTGGGAGATAAATCTGTCCCTCCAGCATGTCCTATTTAAGTTGTAGGACATTTTTAAGTCCCTGGAACAGGTAGCCCTAGATCTATTTGATTTATGGATATGCAGTAAGTTCATTAGGTTTGGGTCCTGGGTTGCTCTATAGGCTAGGCATAAGTCTCCCCTAAGAAGTCCCTGAGTACTGGGTCAAGCCTTAGGGGTGTATTGCCAATATGACAGTTACTTGGGCTAAATGACTACCCCAAAGAAAACTATTCTGCATTTCTTGGCATTTAGTTTTAGTCCATGGCTCTAGCACCAGTTGTTTGTATGTGTCAGGCCTTCCTGGAGAACATTTGTGTCAGTGGGCAATTGCAGTGATAGCTCCTAATTTGCAATCATCTGCAAATTTAGTCAGCCTGAGGGCACTGACATTGGGCTTGACTTCAGAGAAATCAGCACTCAAAAGGAGTCATCTTAGGTCCAATCCGTGAGGGACTCCATTTGTGACTAACCTTTTTGTAGTGGTGGACTCCCCAATTCTAACTTCCTGGGTCTTGTCTGTGAGACAGCCTGCTATCCACAGGGTGACATAAGGGTTTGTACCTAACTTATTAAGTTTGTCAATAATGCCTGAGTGTGGATTTATGCTAAATGGCTTGTGCAGGTCAAAATGCACAGTGTGAACCATGTTTCTCTCATCCATTGCTTTGGTGACCTTCTCAAAGAAGTCTACAAGGCTGAGGAGGCATGACCTTCCCATGATGAAACCAGACTCGGGTGGGTCCAGTGTCTGGAGGTTTACTATGCCATTATTGATCATTTCCATGACAATTCTTTGCATGGTTTTACATGTACAGCTAGTGAGGCATATGGTTCTGTAGTTACCAGTATCTGTAGATGGCCTACCTTTGTGCCAAAGGATGACTGTTGCTGTTCTCTACTCATGATGCATGAAGCCTGTTTAGAGGCTACAGTAAAACAGCAATTCCAGAGGAGCTGATAGATCATGATTTGTACTATTTATAAGGCCTCCTGTGGCAGTGTTTTTGGTCTGAGAGTGAATTAAAGAACTTTTCCCTACTGATAGAGTGTGTGTGTGTGTGTGTGTGTGTGTGTGTGTGTGTGTGTGTGTGTGTGTGTGTGTGTGTGTGTGTGTGTGTGTGTGTGTGTGTGTGTGTGTGTGTGTGGATTATATTTGATTGTATTTCCTAATGGAAGATTGATGGGGGAGAGTGATGTAATGTTGGAGCTGAATTTGTCTGATAGTCGGTTTGCTATATCTTCTGGCTCAGTACAGGTGGCTCCATTTACAATTAGCTCTGCGAGCAATTGTGTATTGCCTTTTGAGGTTGTGGACATTCCTAAAGAATGCTTTGTTGTTATCCTTGGCCTGGGATGTGGCCAAATTTATCTCAAATTTGGCTTTGGTAGATTTGTCCCCTGAGATGTCTGTTTAGTTAGATGAGTGTGCATTTATCCTGCTGGGTGCTGCAACTCCTAATTTTTGCCATGATTTTCTTCCTTCTGTTATACAGTCTGTGACGATGATATAATTATACCAGGCTGGCTTGTATTTTAGTTAGTTTTGTATCCTTCCTAGTTTTTACAGCTACATAGGTGGCAGTATTCTCATGGTATATGGGGACTTGAAAATATGCCACGTTATCACGTAATAGTAGGAAGTTAGTCTTAGAGTATTTCCTGAATATTCCAGGTATAGCTGGGATTCCAGGTTTTATTTTTACTTCAAAGGAAACCTTCTTGTGGCTGACATTACCAGAGAAGGCATTACACTAGGGGGTGTGCAGCACTTTCACATTTAGTGAAGACCAGATCCAGTATGGTTGCATCCCTGGATTGTGTATTGACAATCTGGTCCAGAGAGTTTGTGTTTACAAAATCCAGGAATCTCTGTACCTGTACATATGGTGTCATATATGATTCCCAGTTAATAATGGGGTAATTGCAGTTGCCCATAAATATTGTATTGGGTTGGATGGTGAGTGTTTCCAATAAGTTTAAGTACATGGTATAGGTTTCCTGGGTCACAGAGAGTGAGCTTTAGCTTGCAAGGAAATGGCATTGGATTTTTCCTGTGGTGATTTGATTGTGGAGAAACTCGAGTGAATAGTCCTGTTTGACCAGCCTTGAAGTACATTTATTTTTTGGGTAAATTGAGACACCTCCACCTTTAGTCCCTGTCTGTGTAGTAGTTCCTTCCATGCTGGCAAATATTGTACCCCTTTAGAATGACACCAGAAACTAAGCCAATTATTAAAGTCAGTCATCTTTTGTTCATATTGTGGCATCATCCATGAAGAAGGTAAAATGTTGCTCTGTGCTAGGCTCATACTTGCCTGGTTAACATATTCCGAGAGCTCCACAATGTCTCTCTTCATATAGTTTAGAGATGTACTTCTCAGGTCATTTACACCCACATGGACCATGACTGAGTCAAACTGGGACTTGTGGTCCAATGACCTGAGTGCATGGT